>NC_089495.1:5464805-5465782 GCF_036850765.1 Saccopteryx bilineata
TGGCNNTGGTTTGAACAAGGTTTCTGTGGCTTAAAGTGAGCCCCTCCTGTCAATGCAAGTACGAAATAAATCAATGAACAATAGAAGTGATGCAACAAATTTATGCTTCTCATCTCTCTCTTCCGTCTCTCTCTCTCTCTCTCTCTCATAGAAATAAATAATTGAATTGAAAAAAATCCATTTTATTATTTATTGCTCAAGAGTTACACTTTATTGGCCAGGAACCCTGTCTATTGGTCACTCTGAGCTACAAAATAGCCTAAGACATGCTGCCCAGATCCTGGGCTGGAAGAAGGAATGAAGGTATTAGGCAGTCACGGGGCCACTGGCAAAAAGAAAAGATGATAAAAATGGGTGAGCTCAGGGACTTTTACGCCTGCCCTGTGGGTGGGCAGAGTTAAGCTCTCTTCTCCCTCCCCACACTCTCCATTCTTCTCTCTATTTATAAAAATAAAAAAAAAAACATAAAAAAATTATCCCTGGCCAGACAGCTCTGGTGGATGGAGTTCTAGTCTAGAGCAGAGGGGTGGTCAGTTCGATTCCCCAGTAAGGACACATAGAAGAGCAGTACAAGGTTTCTCTTTCTTCTTCCAGCCTTGGAAGGAAGGAAGAAAGGAAGGAAGAAAGGAAGGAAGAAAGGAAGGAAGGAAGGAAGGAAGGAAGGAAGGAAGGAAGGAAGGAAGGAAAAGAGGGAGGGAGGGAGGGAGGAAGAAAGGAAGGAAGGAAGGAAGGAAGGAAGGAAGGAAAAAAGAAAAGAGGGAAGGAAGGAAGTGAAAGAAAGTAAGGGAAAGAAAGAAAGGAAGGAAGAAAGTGTTGTAAAGTGACCAGTGAGTTCCAGAAAGACACTAAAATTACAGAACAATTTAAAAGTAGTTTTATTTTAAGTCACTGGCTGCAGGGTAAACAGACTGAAATCACAAAGCCCTGAGCACTTAGGGTGCAGAGCTTATAAAGTAAAACCCACAAGCATCAGTTTA